>NC_081408.1:759687672-759722672 GCF_030272615.1 Cryptomeria japonica | reverse complement strand
TGCATACAGAGAATTTGAAGATAGGCTTCATGTTGTTGTTGACAAATTATGCATGTAGATATGTTTGGAACACAAGGTAGGATATGTAATATGTTTTCTTTTCTTGTCTTTACCCTTTTTGTTGTTTATTTAAATAGCATTTATAGAATTCAATAATTACCTTTATTCCTTTTACAGGACTATAATTATATTCACTCTAGAAGTGAAAATTATGAGTTGTGCTTTACCTAGAAAACCTAGGTATCTCTTTGGTGTAGGAGCACCTAGGACTTAGGCAAATTAGCTTTCACAATTTTGGCTTTTACTGACCCTAGCCAAGTCAGTAGTGAATAAGGACTCTAGGAGGGTCTAAGAGTTATTATTTTGTGTCAATGTAGGCCTAGGTTGAGTTCATTCTTCTTAGGTTTGCATTTTTGTGTAAATAGTGAGTTTGAGTAGCCTATTGACCTTTTTGATGGTCAAAAGTGTCAAAAAATGGTATAGGAATTAGGAAGGGTTAAATAGGTATTAGGAAAGTTTTAAATGTCATTTGTGATGACTCGGAATAGGTCTTGTAGGTTGGAAAGACCAAAAGTGCAAAAGTTGCAAAATTGCAAAAAGTTGTCATGACAACTTTTGTCTTGAATTGGTTAGCGTTGGAGTTAGGGATTGCTTAATGCCCTAGGAGGACTCCACACATGGAAAACCTATATATAACCTCTCTTGCAAATTTACCAAGTGGAGAAGTTGGAGAAGTGTGTGATGTAATTTCAACAACTGAAACTACTCATTTTCAGTCTTATTGGCAACATTTTGGCTTGATTTTACTCATTTTGCAATTGAATATGGATTGAATCCATTGATACAACAATGGATTGAGTTACTCCTATGTGTTATTGAGTATTTGGTTCATTTTAGAGTCTTTTACATATTTTTCATTAGTGTTTTCTTGTTCAAGTTTGCAAACAACCCGTTTTGGCTTGTAAATAGCAATTTTCTTGTAAATATGGTTGCCCCATGAGTTCCACACGTGCTGCCATCATAGCTTGTTGGGACATGATGGGAAACCCTCTGTACAATGTACATATGTAGGTTCAATTTCTGGAGAGGATTTGAAGTATGACTCTCACCTTATTCTAGGCAAGTCCAAGAGCAATCCGACTAGAGGAAATAAGGTGAAAATAAAGTGCTAAGTGCAGGGGTGTGTGCCAAATAACCATTTCAAAGTTTGGAGAGGTCCATGGAGTTGGGGAAGACTTATCCATGTAGGGAGAAGCTTTTACAAATCCTTGTGATACCTAAAACCCAACTTGTTTATTCACTATCGATTAAAGGCCTTGTAAACCCTTCCAAACCCTCATTTTGGGGTTCATACATTGTACGGTGAAACCAGGGGCCAAAACTACAAAAAATCCTTTATGGATAGGTGTATCTTTGAAGAGAATCTAAACTTATTTGGGGGTCCATTGAATCATTTTCACCCAAGCCCTAGAAAATCGGATTTGGAGGCCTAATTAGGGCTAATTCCATGTAGCCCTTTTCTAGGCAAGGTTTTGAAATCGATAAGAAACATAATTATTGCTAGCCACTAATGGACCCCAAATGCATACAAAACATGTTATTAGATACCTACACACCTCTTCAACATCTTACAATGATAGGAGGTCATTTTGACAACTTGAAGCCAAGAAGCCATAATTGAGCACCTGAGAAGCACTATGAATTGGTAGGGTTCCTAGCCAAAACACTTGAAGCAAACACCTTAGAAAGATAAAGAATTAAGCCCTAGAAGAGATTGAGAAGGACTTGAAGGTCTAGAGAGCAACTAGGCTTCGTGATTTGGTGCAATTGAGCAACACCAGCTAGGTGAAGTGTTGAGAAACCTAGGTGAACCCCATCAAATTGGTATAAGAGGCTATAAGATTTGGGCTAGGTGAGTAGATGTCCTCAGTGGAATCTGTAGGAGACAACAACATGGTGACTAATGCAAAGTTGGCAAAGAAAGTGGATGATCAGGAGGAAGAGAATAGACTCCTGAAGGAGAAGTTTCTAGAATTGGAGAGTAAGTTTGGAGAGGTAGAAACCAAGGTAGGTGAAGTGTTAGTAAAGGTGGAAGGAGAAAAAGGGAAGGGGAAAGAAGTGTCAGAGATAGATAAGATACCTGAACCTGATCCTATCCTAGAGCAAGAACATTTCTTGAAGGCATTGAAGGCCTTGAGTGGCAAATCACTGGAAGGATTGTCATTGTTCACTAGCAAGATGAAGGCAGAAGTGGTCCTAGAATGGATAGAAGGCATGGAGAACCATTTTGAATGTGAAGGCATAACTGAATCCTAGAGAATCAAGGTAGACAAGTCAAGGATGAGAGGAGCTACTCTCACAAGGTGGAAATTTGTGCAAGATGAAAGGAAGAAAATGGGCAAGGCACCCATCTCTTCTTGGAAAGGGATGTTAGTCAAAATAAAAGAAGTCTATCTCCCTGATGACTATGAAGTGCAATTTCATAGGAAGAGGCAAAAATTAAGACAAGAAGATCTTGATGTTAGTAGCTATATAGAGGAGTTTCACAAAATTAGCCTTAGATCTCATGCAGTGGAAGAAGAGAGTCTCAAGGTTGCTAGGTACCTAAATGGTCTACGGTGGAACATCAAAGAAGAAATCAGCCTAATGAGCCCAAAAATAGTCCATCAAACCTATCAAATTGCCCTTAAAGTGGAGGAAAAAATGAAAAGAAGAAATGACTCAAGCAACAATAGGGGCAGGGGTAGAGGAAAAGACAATAGAGGCCATAGAGGAGGCTTTGGTGGAAGAAGTTCTGAACAAAGAATACAAGGAGAGCCTAAACTCACAGAACAACAAGATAGTGGTAGTAGTAAAGGAGGATTCAATAGAGGAAGGGGATCCAATAGTGGTTTCAAAGGAAGATCTAGTGGCCAAGGTAGAGGTTCCTCATATTTTGCAACAATGAAGTGTTACCATGTAATCAACTTGGTCATCCAGCATATAGGTGTCTAGAGAAGGGATCATCATCACATGGTGGTGAAAGAAGAGTGAGTTATCTCTAAGAAGAGTCTTCAAGTAGCAAGACTTTAGAGGTTGCCTTAGAGTCAGAGGTAGGTGACAACTTGATGATAAGGAGAACATTGATCAAAGAATCGGTCAGAGAAGAGCCAAGCTAAAGAAGGTCCTTATTTAGGATCAAATGCAAGATTATGGACAAAGTGTACAAAGTGATAATTGATTCAAGGTCTACAGACAACATTGTGTCAGAAGAGGCAATGAGCACGCTCAAATTGCAAAGGATACCTCACAACAATCCCTATAGAGTCACTTAGTTGAACAAAGGCCAACATGTCCAAGTTAATGAGCAAGCATGGGTGGATTCACACCATTGGAAGGTATAAGGATTCAGATTGTTGTAATTCTTCTCCTATTATCCTTGAGCTGTAAAATTCTCCTATAATCTTATCCCCCTGTCATTAGTCTTCTCCCCCTTTGACAACAATGCCAAAAGTAAAACTTAATTCATGATTACTTCCCCTATGAAGTAATTTCCTTGCTTGTTGTATCATCTTAGTCTCGGTCAGGGCATCTTGTCTTCATTCACTATTTCCTGCACAACTTTAGGCAACCTCCTAAAGTGTGTAAATCAACATCAACTCACAAATAGTATTCTATAGAGTCATAGAATTGATGCTTTCACTAAACTCTATCAGTGAGTGTACTAGATAGGGGTAGGACCCCTAACTTACTTCTGAGATACTCAAAAGTGTCCCTTGGCAGTGGCTTTGTGAAGATGTCTGCTAATTGTTCCTTTGTGCTAACATATTTGAGCACAACTTTCTTTTCTTGAACTTCTTCTCTTAGATAATGATACTTTATAAGGATATGCTTTGTCTTAGAGTGCATTACCGGATTCTTTGAAATGTTAATAGCACTTGTATTATCACAAAATATAGTTACTGGCTCGGTAGCTATCTCATTCATACCTTCCAACAATTGTTTGATCCATGCTATATTGGTACAATTCAATGCTGCAGAGACATATTCAGCTTTAGCTGTTTACTGTGAAATGCATCCTTGTTTCTTGCTAAGCCAACCCACTAGTCTTTCTCCCAAAAAGAAAGCTCCACCACTTGTGCTTTTCCTATCATCAATATTTCCTACCCAATCAGCATCAGTATAGACTTTTAAGTCAAAATCATTCTCCTTTTTATATAGTAAACCATAATCTCCAGTGCCTCTCAAATATATGAAAATTCTCTTGATTGTTGTAATATGGGTTTCTTTGGGATCTGCAGAAAATCTTGCCGCTATACCTACTGCATGTGCTATATCAAGCTTGTTGTGAACTACATATTGCAACTTTCCAATCATAGATCGGTAAAGTGTCTCATCAACAGATGCAGATTCATCATTCTTTGATAGTTTACAATTAGTAGTCATAGGAGTACTTACATGTTTAGAATCCTCCTTTCCAAATTTCTTCAAGATTTCCTTTATATACTTGGATTGAGTAATGAAAATCCCATTTTTCATTTGCAGTATCTATAAACCTATAAAATACTTTATTTCACCGATTAATGACATCTCAAATTATTTGCACATTTCATTTCCAAAGTTCTTGCATAAAGAATCATTTCCACAAAAAATGATATCATCAACAAATATGGCTGAAATCAGTATTCCATTATCCTCATTATTCTTTATATACATGTTGGTGTTTTCACTAGTCCTCATAAATCTAATCTTGATTAAGTAAGAGTGCAACCTTTCATACCATTCTCTAGGTGCTTGCTTTAGACCATATAAAGCTTTGTTCAACTTACATACCTAATCTTTATTCTTCTCTTTAATAAATCCTTTAGGCTATTCAATATAGACTTCTTCTTCTAGTATACCATTCAAAAATGCAAATTTAATATCCATTTGATATACCTTGAAAATTTTGTAAGCAGCATATGCCAACAATGTTCTCACTCCTTCAAGTCTTGCCACAGGTGCAAAAGTCTCACCATAGTCTATTCCTTCTTCTTGAGCATAACCTTTGCAAACTAGCCTTGCTTTATTCTGAATGACCTCACCTTTTTCATTTAGCTTATTTCTAAAAATCCACTTTGTACTGATTACATTTTTCTCTTTTGGTCTTGGGACCAGTGTCCATGTTTCATTTTTCTTGATTTGTTCAATCTCTTCTATCATAGGATTCACCCAATCTTCATTGCTTAATGCCTCTTTTACTATCCTTTGTTCAAACTCGGATATCAGACATGTGTTTTGTCTGAGTTTGTTCCTTGTCATCACTGGAGCATCCTTATCTCCTATAATCTAACTTGATTCATGATTTATTTTGACATATTTTGCTAATATAGGCTCGGTAGGCTCTGTATGATCTTCTTCATCACTCGGTAACTGAGTATTTTCTTCATCGGCTTTCTTGGTTAGACTTCTCGGTTGTACATATACTAACTCTTCATAATCTTCTGATTCTTTGGAGTTTCCTTCATCATTCCTTTCTGGAAATTCATCAATTTTCACATTTGCACTTTCCACTATTTTGTTAGATGATTTGATCAGACATTTAAATGCTTTACTCCTAGAGGAATAACCAAGAAATGTTCCTTCCTCGCTTTTCTAATCAAATTTTACATTTCTGTCATCTTTGTGAACATAACACCTACTTCCAAATATTTTAAAATAACTTACATTTGGTTTCTTGTTATACCAAATTTCATACGGTGTCTTCATAGTTCCTTTCTTCAGTTGTACTCGGTTCAGGGTGTAAACTGCAGTGCTTATTGCTTCTCTCCAAAATATTTGAGGTAATTTATTTTCTATCATCAAGGTTCTGGCACAATCTATAATTGATCTGTTTCTTCTTTCAGCTATCCCATTTTGTTGTGGTGTTCTTAGTGCAGACCCTTGTCTCTTTATACCATGATCATTTCAGATAAAGTTAAATTCATCTGAAATGAACTCTCCTCCTCTATCAGATCTTAGACATTTCAGTTGTCTTCCTATTTCATTTTCAACTCTTGCCTTATAGCATTTGAACATTTGAAAGGCTTTTGATTTCTCTTTTAAAAGCATAACTGACATCATCCTTGAGTAATCATCCATAAATAATATGAAGTATTTATCACCATAATAGCTTTGAACTTTCATAAGACCACAAAGATTAGTGTGTACATGATCTAAAATTCCTTTAGAAGTGTAATACTTACTTGTAAAGCTTGATTTTGTCATCTTACCCATCTGGCATCCTCGGCATATTGCATTCTCAGGTTTTTCCAAGCTCGATAGACCTCTTACTTGGCACTTCTTAATTATTTTGATCAGGTTATCAAAATTTGCATGACAAAACCTTTTATGTCATAACCAGGTATCTTCTATTTTTGCATACAGACAATTGTTCCGAGTTGAGTCAAGATGAAATGTATTACCTCTTGTTTGAGTCCTAGTAGCAGCCAACTTTCTATGTTTGTCATGAACTTTGACAATTCCTTTCTGAAATTCTATTCAGTATCCATTATTGTTCAGCTATGCTACACTCAACAAATTGTATTTCAGACCTTCAACCCAATATACATCATCACATTTAGCATTGTCAAGAAGTGTGATAGATCCTTTACCTTTCACAAGACATGGTGCATCATTACCAAATCTTACATAACCTCCATCATAATCTTCTAATTTAACAAACTTGTGTTTATCACCAGTTATGTGATGTGAGCATCCAGTATCTATGATCCAAGAATCATTATTATTTATGTGTGATATTAAGGCTTTTTCTTCATACCTTTCTTCATTTGATCCATCTTTGATAGCCACATATACAACTTCCTCTGTCTCAGGCCCATCAGATTTTTTGTCATTGGATTCCCCATCAGCTACGAGGCATGTCTTTCTATCTCTCCTTCTGAAGTCTCGATACCCTCTGTATTGGTTGTCTTTCTATCTGTCATCTTGGTATTCTCTCTTTTCACTAGATTCTTTTTTAGGACAGTTTGAAGCCATATGTCTAATTTTAACACAGTTAAAACATTTCAAAGGTAACTTTCCTTTATACTTACCTTTGCCTCTCGGTAACCTTCTAGCCAATAATGCTTGAAACTCTTCTTGCTTTCTGATTTCCTCATATAGTTTGTGTACTTCTTCCATGTTTCTGCGAAATCTCTCACTTGCTCCACTATGATTTCCTTCAGGATACTTATACATTCTATCATTGTAATCATTAGATTCACCAAGATGAAAAGAACTGAATGCAGATTCAACTTTATTTACCGAAGACCCACTGTTATCAAAATTACTCAACTCAAAATCATGTAGCTTACCAATAGTAGCATCCAAAGAGACTGGCATGTTTGGTATAGACATTAATTCATTAATTGCAGAGACTCGAATGGCATAAGAAGGTAGAAGTGTTCTCAACAACTTACTTGTTACATCCTTTTCTTCAATAGTTCCTCCTACTCCTTTGATTTGGTTGATAGTTTCCTTTAACCTTGTGTTGTATTGGATTATGTTCTCACCTTCATTCATTCTCATGGATTCAAGTTTTCCTCTTAGACTGTCTACTTTTGCTCTTTGAACATGTTCATCACCACCATACACAGATATAAGCTTATTCCACATAGCTTTGGCATCATTACAACCTTCTAGATCATTAAACTGTGAGTCGGTCAATGCTGATGTTATTTCAATCATTGCTTGAATATGTTCTTGCTTTGCCTTTATCTCTTCCATTTTCATCAGGTAGGTGCTAGGTGCAGTGTAATCATTCTCTAGATAATATGTTGCATATTCTCCAATCCTTGATAAGTGCAGCTTCATCCTTTTCTGCCATGTGGAGAAACTTGACTTGTTCAACTTTGGTGCATCCCTTTTATACATCTTCAGATCTTGCCTCAAGTTCCTTTAAACTCTTCTTTCGAAGTTCTAGCTCTAATACCAATTGTTAGTTAGATGAGAGGGGGGGGTGTGAATCAAATAAACTCACAAATCAATGATCTATCAAGATTTAACCTTGATGGAACTTACTTGATATGCAACTATGACTATAAATCATTCAAACTCATAAACTGATAAACTTGAAACAACAAAACACATTTAACACCAGATTTAACGTGGAAACCCAAATAGGGAAAAACCACTGTGGTATTTTGGACCCACTAAGAAAATATACTCTTCTAGAGTATGCTCGGTTAAAAGCCAACCCTGCTAAAGATTACATAAACACATTTGCTAGATGTGACCCGGTCAAGGGATTTCCCTCAGATCTATTAGAATCTTGCACTTTTTTAGAAGTGACCTTGTCAAAGGATTTCAAACACTCATTTAGTATGTTACCTTGCTAGAGGATTTATAAAATAAGACTACTAGGTCCACTCGGTTAAGAGATTTCCCATCACTTACAAAAATAAATAACAGTAATTAAATATATCTGCAACTTCACATCTAAAATGTTAAAGCAGACTCTATGTGCTCAAAATAATCTTGTCAAAAGACTTATCTTCCTCCTTGCTGGGCTTCTCAATCTGTTCTTTAATCAGATCTTCAATCTTTTATACTCGGTAATCACCTCTGTAGTATCACTGCTCTTCTATTTTCCCGCATACATTGTTCATCAACTATTCCTTATTTATAAGCAATTCCTAACCGCTTAATCTTCTTAATCACATTTCCCATAATTAATATTAGCCATCAGATCTTCAAACTTGACTAGGTTCATTGAATCCTTCGAACTAAAAAATGTTTTAGCTTGCCTTGAAACTTGTATACCTTCCTTGGTACTTGTTCTTGGTTATGACCGTTCAATCCATGTTGTAGATCCAACTCTTGAATTTTCATTGCCGTTGATCCTTAACAAACTTCTTGCATGACATTCCAATCTTCTATAAATCTCCAGCTCATTGGCATCCTTCATTTAATGGTGTATTTATTCATCCAATGCATTCTGTTATTGCTTGGTTGATACTCGGTAAATACAAAACTTTACTCAGTAAGTTCTTCCTTCTTTAACCGACACTGATAACCTTGGTGTTTACCGACTAGCTCCTTGCTCAGTAAAATGGAACAATATCAAACCTTTATTCATTCTCTTACATTAAATCTTTTCTCCTTCTTATTTAGTCTTCAAATACACATATATAAGATATCAAAACAATCAAAATAACATAATCTCATTACTATCTAACTCGGTAATAGTTTCCCATTGAATAACTTATTACTCCCCTTCATTTTCACATTCTTTTTGTGTCACTTACCAACATCTTTATACTCATCAAAACATACTCTTTAATATATGGCAACATCATACTGAATCAGAAAATCAATTGGTTGACATCAATGACAAAATAATATTATTAAAACAGTAATCATCCTTTATCAATTATATCATCAATCTCCAACAACCTTCTCAATATCATCATACCAACAAACTTAATGTAATGCCAACACATTCAAGAAAGATGGATTCACATTCAAGATCCATTCTATCCTTGAGGAAGGAGAAAAGAGGGCAGCAGGTCCTAATGTTCTTTTGGTGAGTGAAAAATAGTTCTTAAGGACACTTGAGGAAGGTGAAGGTATAGGGTTTGCACTTGTGATGAAGCCCAAAGAAGAAGACAAGAAAGAGCAGGAAGATTTGCCATTACAGGTGCAAGATTTGTTGAAGAAATTCAAAGGCATAGTAAGTGAAGGATAGCCAGCCACCTTACCTCCTAAAAGAACTATAAGCCATCAAATAGACTTCATTCCCAGAGCATCCTTACCTAATAAGGCAGCTTATAAAATAACTCCTCAACAAAACGTTGAAATTGCCAAGAAAATCCAAGAGCTCTTAGACCAAGGCCTAATTAGGAAAAGTATTAGCCCTTGTGCTATCCCTACCGTGTTAGCAACAAAGAAAGGTGGTACTTGGATATTGTGTACTGATTTTAGAGCCATAAATAGGATCACCGTTAGATATAGGTTCCCTATTCCTAGAATAGAAGACCTAATGGATTGTTTAGGGGAAGCCAAGTACTTTACCAAGATTGACCTTAAGAGTGGCTATCATCAAATTAGGATTAAGGAGGGTGATGAATGGAAAAATGCATTTAAGACTACTGAGGGTCTTTATGAGTGGCTTGTAATGCCATTTGTTTTATCCAATGCTCCAAGCACATTCATGAGACTCATGAATGAGGTGATGAAGGACTTCATAGGTAAATTTGTGGTAGTATATCTTGATGATATTCTCATTTTAAATAAAGATAGGGCAGATCACATTAATCATTTGCAAGATGTATTATAAAGATTGTATGATGAAAAGCTAACCATGAATTTGGATAAGTGTGAGTTTGTCAAGCAGGAGTTGGTTTACCTTGGGTTTGTGTTGTCTCAAGGAAACCTCAAGATGGATCCAAGCAAGGTTGAAGCCATTGTAAATTGGCCTACTCCTAAGACAACAATAGAGGTGAGAAGCTTCCATGGACTAGCTCAGTACTATAGGAAGTTCATTAGGTAGTTCAGTGTTATATGTGCACCCATGTTAGACACCATTAGAGGTGGAATAAAGGAAAAGTTTCAGTGGGGTGAAGCAACAAACAAAGGTTTTGAAACCTTGAAGGAGAAGATAGCTACCCAGTTGGTACTAGTGTTGCCTAGTTTTGAGAAACTTTTCATTGTAGAATGTGATGCAAGAAATGTTGTAGTAGGTTCTATCCTAAGTCAAGAAGAAAGACCAGTAGCTTTCCATAGTGAGAAGCTAACTGATGCCAAGAGGAATTACTCCTCTTATGATCCTAAGTTGTATGCTTTATTGCAGGCATTGAGGAAGTGGAGACACTATCTCCTCCCTAAAGAATTTGTGGTCTATACGGACAACCAAGCATTGAGTTTCCTAAACTCACAAGATAAAATCAGTCATAAACACATGAAATGGGTGGAGTATATGTAGGCCTATATATTCACCATTAAGCACAAGAAAGGACAGTTAAACCTGGTAGCTGATTTATTGAGTAGAAGACTTTTGATAGTCCAAGAAATACAATTGAGAAGCATAGGTGTGGAGAGTTTTAGAGACTTGTACCTGAAGGATGAAGACTTCTCAAATGCCTACAAGGTGTGTAAGGAGCACCAAAATCACTTCCATAGTGAGTATTCTGATTTTACCTTGCAAAATGAACTTTTGTTCAAGGGTGGGTAGCTTTGTGTGCCTAGAGGCTCAATGAGAGAAAACTTTATTGAAGAGAAGCATAATGGAAGCCTTAGTGGACATTTTGGAGTCAATAAGACTCAAGAGTTGGTTCAAAGATACTATTATTGGCCAAGAATGAACCAATATGTGAAGAAATATGTGGAGACTTGCATAGTTTGCCAAAAGGCCAAGGGTACTTCTACAAATGCCAGTTTGTACCAACCTCTTCCCATACCAAATAGACCTAGGGAATGCATTAGCATGGATTTTGTAGTAGGTTTACCAAGGACAAAGCAGGGATATGACAACATTTATGTCATTGTGGATAGATTTAGCAAAATGGCTCACTTTGTGCCTTGCAAGACTACTCATGGTGCTTGCCAAATTGCTCAATTGTTCTTCAAAGAGGTGGTGAGGATACATGGTTTACCCATGAGCATTGTTTTAGATAGGGACTCAAAGTTCATGAGTCATTTTTGGAAGACACTATGGCAAAAGCCTGGCACCAACCTTTCTTTTCAATTAGCCTACCATCCTCAAATAGATGGGTAGACCAAAGTGGTGAATAGAAACTTGGGAAACTTGTTAAGGTGCCTTACTAAGGAATATGGTCAAACATGGGATCAAGTACTCTCACAAGGTGAATATGCATATAATGAAACCATAAATAGGACTACTAGAAAGAGCCCTTTTCAAGTGGTCTATGGTTTGCACCCGAGAGGCATTTTGGAGTTGAGAGACTTAGGAAGTGTAGTAGCAAGAAGTAGATATGCAAAGGACTTTTCTCAATCAATGAAGGAGGTCCATGATTCAGTTAAACAAGCGTTAATGGCGAACACAAGAAAAGTCAAACAAAAAGTTGATGAAAAGAGGAAGAACCTACAATTTCAAGTGGGGGATCTTGTCATGGTGCACTTGAACAAAGAAAGGCTACAACAAGGAGTTCCAAACAAGTTACAAATTAGGAGGATATGTCCATGTGCCATTCTAGCCAAGTATGGAGAAAATGCCTCTAAGGTGGATCTACCTAGTGACATAGGCTTGTCACCGGTTTTAAATATAGTAGACTTAGTTGCATACAAGGGACCACTTCAAGGTTCATATTGCAGTCACTGAGAGGTTTCAGTTGATGTAAACAACCTTTAGTTACCAGCCAAACCAAATCCAAAGGCCGACAAGCTGTTGAGTTCAAGAATTGCTAAGAAGACAAGGCATCAAGTCTATTGGGAGCACCTAATCAAATGGTAGGGTATCAATGATGTTGAAGCTACATGGGTGATGGGGATAGAGTTTAAGAATCTTGGGATTGATTAGAATCTGATTCCCAAAGAGGTGACATGATCTTCTTTTGTTTGTGAGAATGGTGCAGGAGCACCTAGGACTTCGTCAAATTAGCTTTCACAATTTTGGCTTATATTGACCCTAGCCAATTTAGTAGTGAATAAGGACTCCAGGACGGTCCAAGAGTTAGTATTTTGTGTCAATGTAGGCCTAGGTTGAGTTCATTCTTCTTAGGTTTTCATTTTTGTGTAAATAGTGAGTTTGAGTAGCCTATTGACCTTTTTGATGGTCAAAAGTGTCAAAACTTGGTAGAGGAATTAGGGAGGGTTAAATAGGTATTAGAAAAGTTTTAAAAGTCATTTGTGATGACTTGGAATAGGTCTTGTAGGTTGGAAAGACCAAAAGTGCAAAAGTTGCAAAATTGCAAAAAGTTGTCATGACAACTTTTGTCCTGAATTGGTTAGCGTTGGAGTTAGGGATTGTTTAATTCCCTAGGAGGACTACACACATGGGAAACCTATATATACCCTCTCTTTCATGTTTACCAAGGTTGTATAATTTGGAGAAGTGTGTGATGTAAGTTCAACAACTGAAACTACTCATTTTCAATCTTGTTTGCAGCATTTTGGCTTGATTTTACTCATTTTGCAATTGAATATGGATTGAATCCATTCATCCAGCAATGGATTGAGTTACTCATATGTATTATTGAGTTGTTGGTTCATTTTAGAGTCTTGTAAATATTGTTCATTGGTGTTTTCTTGTTCAAGTTTGCAAACAGCCAGTTTTGGCTTGTAAATATGGCTGCCCCATGAGTTCCACACGTGTTGCCATCATGGCTTGTTCGGAAATGATGGAAAACCCTTTGTAAAGTGTACATATGCATGTTAAAGTGCTGGAGAGGAGTTTAAGTATGACTATCACCTTATTCTAGGCAAGTCCAGTAGCAACTCAGTTAGAGGAAATAAGGTGAAAATGAAGTGCTAAGTACAGGGGTGTGTGCGAAATCACCATTTCAGAGTTTGGAGAGGTCCATGGAGTTGGGGCAAACTTTTCCAGGTAGGGAGAATCTTTGAAAAATCCTTTTGATACCTAAACCCCAACTTGTTCATTCACTGTCGATTAAAGGCCTTGTAAACCCTTCCAAACACTCATTTTGGGGTTCATACATTGTACGGTGAAACCAGGGGCCCAAACCAAAAAAATCCTTTAGGGATAGGTGTATCTTTGATGAAAATCCAAACTTATTTGGGGTTCCTTTGAATCATTTTCACCCAAGCCCTAGAAAACTGGATTTGGAGGCCTAATTAGGGCTAATTCCTTGTAGCCCTTTTCTAGGCAAGATTTTCAAATCGGTAAGAAACCTAATGATTGCTAGCCACTAATGGACCCCAAATGCATTAAAAACATGTTAGTAGACACCTACACACCTCTGCAACATCTTACAATGATAGGAGGTCATTTTGACAACTTGAAGCCAAGAAGCCATAATTGAGCACTTGAGAAGCATTGTGAATTGGTAGGGTTCTTAGCCAAAACACTTGAAGCAAACACCTTAGAAAGAACAAGAATCAAGCCATGGAAGAGATTGAGAAGGACTTGAAGGTCTAGAGAGCAACTAGGCCTGGTGAGTTGGTGCAATTGAGCAACACCAGCTAGGTGAAGTGTTGAGCAACCTAGGTGAACCCCATTACTCTTTAAAGAGAAAGAACAACAAATGTTGGGATGAGAAACACCTCTGTCTAAACATGCTCTTAAATTTGATATAGATTTTTCATCTGCACAAAACAATGCCTCTGTTAATATAAGTCCCATAAAATGCTTGAACCCTTATCAAAACAAATGGACAATAAAAGGGCGAGTAACAAATAAGAGGAAAATGCACCAATATAGTTCATCAAAAGTCAATGGGCAAGTTTTTAGTTTTGATATCATAGATTATGAGGGGTGTGAATTTGGAGTGACTTGCTTTGATGTAATAGAAAAATCGCATTATAGCCATGTTGATAAAGGAGCATACTATGTTATTTTGAAAGGTTCTATAAAATAAGCAAGCACAAATATAATAAGTTGAACAACCATCTTGAGATTTTTTTGACTGAAACTTTAGTTTTGAAGAATTGTGCATCTGATGTTGCTAGATTAGAGAAAAAATAACTTTTCACCCCTATTAATTAAGTTATAAACTACAACAATAACACTTTTGGTTGATGTTATTGGTGTCATAGTGAACATTAGAAAGATTTCAATAATTCATAGAAAAGATGGGACCAACATGAAAAAGAGAATAGTTAAAATAAATGACATGTCATTTTGCACAATTGATGTTAACCTATGGGGATCAACATAAGAAGAATTAGTTGAGCACTTGAAGAATATGCATAAATATGAAACATTTTCCATCCTTGTTGTGCAAAAATGCTCGAGTAGGGTATTTCAATGGAAAGGGTATCAGTATGACAACTGCATCAACTCTAGATATTAACCCTTGCATTCCTTAAGAAGAACCTCTAAGATTAAGAGGAGAAATACCAATAGACCTTCACCCATACTCTATAGGTAGCAATCACAATAATAGCCAATACAATAGAATGACAATTGCTTCCATCCTTGAATGCATGAGTGTTGCACCAGAAATGATTGAAATTATTGTTAGAGTTGTATGGAAATTCACAAAATATGATCATTTTTATTATACATCTTGTCCACTAGAATTCAATGGTAAAGTATGTAAAAAGAAATATACCGACTTAAATGATAATTTATGGATGTACCCCAGATGTAAAACACAAGTACTTGAATGCAATTATAAATACCTGTTACAGATGAAACTACAAGATCCAATAGGTAGCCTTTGGGCCAATGCATTTGATGAGGTTGGGGCATAATTGTTGGTTACATCTGCCAAGGAATTGTACATGCTATAGTATGATATGACGATGGATAAAATACCTCGTTCTATAATTGATAAAGCTATGTTGATGCACTAGACCTTTACGCTATTGGTGTCAACTGAAACATATAATTTCGAATGTAGATTAAAAAGAACAATTAATAAAGTGACAAAGGTTGATTTTGAACCTGAGTGCAACAAGTTACTTGCAGAGATTGCTTGCATGTGGTACAAGGCACCCCCTTGGTTCCATTTGATGTTTGAGTGCTAGATAGGTCTTAGATCCTAGGATGATGTGTTGGATCAATTTGGATCCTCTTGATGTAATAAGGAACCCATTTGTAAGGCCAATTGGCTCTAAGGTCATTTATAAACCTAGAGACCAAATTAGGCCATGGGGTTCATGAAGTCTAGAAAGCATGTTCATAGGTTAATTTGAGTAGTTTTAGGCCTAGGATAGGTCTACAAAGTCCATTGCGTAATTTGGCACATCAAAAGTGTCAAATAGGCAAAGTTGTAAAAGTTGTAAAAGTCACTAAGTAACTTTTCAAAGTTGCTAAGCAACATTTCCACTGGTTGTGGAAAAGATGTTCTAATGACCACAACCATTTGAAAATTGTTATAGACATTGTTGAAAGGCCTATTTAGGTCTCTTAGATCATCCATGTTGGTGTGGTATGTGTGTATGAAGACTTGGTGGATTGAACATTAAGAAAAACTTAGATTTTACCTAATTATTGTTGTTTTCCATACAATACTATCTGACAAAGGATTTGATTGAATGAAAATCTGATGTGATTGCATTGTGGTGTGAATCCAAGTTCTAATGCAAGTGGTCTAACTCCATTTGGCATAGTTTGGAGCAATTTGTGACCAGTTTACTAAAAACTATCATTCAAAACCTCGGTTCATAGGGTTTCGACCAAGATGTGGCCCTACCTTGAAAATTCCATGCTGGAATTCCATGTCCTTTTGGAAAATGAAAGATAGGGGAGTGTAAATTGAGATTCCAAAAGGGTGGAATTAGGGAGTGAGGGTTGGTGTGGTTACCACCAAAACCTAGGCTAAACAAGATAATGTGTTTAGTGTAGACTACAAGGAGGAAACAGAAAATAGTCACCAAGGGTGTATATGGAGACCATTTTGATGGTGGATTTAGTCCATTAGAGGAAAGGAGAAAATTTCCAAGTGTTGAGTTTAGTTCTACAACCCCATTCTCAAGTAGTTGCTCTGAAAACAAGCCTAATTAGGCCTATTAGGTCTATGTCCATAGTAGGTACTTAGGGGTGCTAGAGTAGAGTCAAACCTTAGGCTCTTGGAGTTGGGTGTAAGCCCCAAAAGGGTACTCAAATATGCAAACTTTTCCAAGGTTGTTTTGGAAGAATTTTGAATCAAGTAGGAAATACCGGTTTGCCAGGGCTAGTAGAACTAGGCCTAAGCAAAGGTTTCTTGACCCAGGTGCACAAAGGAGGGTTCCAAACTTGGTTGGAAAGTTAGCATGAGTTTCCATAGGTGTGAAACGCTCCAAACCCATCCTAGGAAGTTTATTTGGTGACTGGTTGTCATTAGTGTGTGTAGAACCCTAGTTGTGGGGTTGCATTAGGGATAGAGGGGTGATTTGGGGTCTTCTAACCTTCTAGTTGCCCACTCTACATCAAGTGGTATCAGAGCCAAAAAATTTCTTGAGGGTGGAAGAAGAAGGTTGACAAGATGTCAGATGGAGAAGACAACATTGATGGGAGAAATATGACCAACATTGAATTGGCCAAGATGGTGAGAGAGCAGGTAGCAACAAATAAAGAGATGAGAAAAGAATTCGATAGGTTCAAGGGTAAGATGGGAAAGAAGGAAGGAGACTCTGATGAATAAGAAGAAATGAATTATGGAGATTCCCTTTTGCAGGAAAGAGAGAGGATACCTACAGATCATAGGGGTTTCCTTGAGGCCTTTGAGAGAGTAGGTGGTAGAGACAACAAAGCAAGCCTACCTATGTTCACTGGGAAGATGAACCCCGAGGAAGTCATGGATTGGTTGGAGGCCTTAGAGAAACACTTCAAGTGTGAAGATGTGCCTAAGAACCAAAAGATGAAGACTGCCCGGTCTAGGATAAAGGGATCCGCCCTTAGTTGGTGGAACTTCTTACAAAATGAGAGAGTAGAAGAAGGGGAGAACCCCAGCTCATCATGGAAGAGGATGGTTGCAGAGGTGAAAACACAATTTGTACCTAAAGATTATGAAGTGACAATGCACAAGAAGTTGCACAACCTAAGATAGAAGGATTTGGATGTGAATGGATACACCAAGGAGTTTCACAAACTATCCCTTAAAACAGGGGTGCCAGAGAGTGAGAAGCAAAAGTGGGAAAGATACATGAATGGACTTAAGTATGCCATTCAAGATGAGCTAAGTCTCTTCAATCCTGAGACAGTTCATAAATGTTATCAAATGGCATTAAGAATTGAAGAAAAGTTCAAAAGAAAGGGAGACCAACAAGGTAGACAAAGATGAGGAAACTTCAGAGGAAGGGGTAGATTTGTTGGAAGAGGAACATCACCTAAACCACAAGGAGAGTCAAGTAATAAGGAACCAAAAGGAGAACCAAGCCGTAGGGGTAGTTTCAGAGGAAGAAGACCAAATGGATGAGGTAGATTTGGAGGTAGAGGAACCATTGTATTTAGTGGAAGATGTTTCACATGTAATCAAGTTGGTCACCAATCATTCAGATGTCCAAAAAAGTAGAATTATAAAAATCAAGGTGGAGAAAGAAAAGTTAATTTGGAACAAGAGGAAGACACCCAAAGAATGAAATCAACTTCAAGGCATGCAGATCTAGAGCAAGGGGAGTGTCTAATGTTCAAAAGGACCCTCTTGAAGGTACCAAACACCAAGGAGCCACCATAGAGGAATGCACTATTTAGAACTACTTGCAAGGTAAGTGGAAAGGTATGCAAAGTCATTGTGGACTCAAGTTCAACTGATAATCTTGCTTCAACAAAGATGGTCAACAAGCTTGGATTGAATAAACTCCCTCACCCTTACCCCTAGAAGGTCTCCTAGTTGAGCACAGAGCAACAAGCCTCGGTAAGTGAACAAGTTTGGGTCGACTTTCAGATAGGTGAATATAGAGACAAGATTTTGTGTGATGTTGTAGAGATGGATGCTTTCAATTTTCTCCTAGGAAGGCCATGGCAATATGATGTAAACTCAAAGTATGATGGGAAGAAAAATGTCTACAAGTTGACCAAAGATGGTGTGTAATACACTATGATCCCACTACCAGATGATGGTAAAGACAATCATATTGTGACTAGTGTCATGTTAGTAGGTAAGGATGAGTTTATGCAGACAATCAAAGAGAAGGATACCCCATGTTTTTCCATAGTGGTGAAGCCAAGAGAGGAAGTGAGGAAGAAAGAAGAAGATAAGGTGCAAGAGAGGACTGTAGGTCCTAGAGAGGTGAAAGATTTGTTGGAAAGATACAAGGGTATAGTTGCAGGAATCCAACCAGAGACCCTACCACCTTTCAGAGATGTAAGTCACTGCATTGACCTCATACTAGGCTCTACATTTCCCAACAAAGCATCATACAAGTTGACGCTTGATCAGAATAAAGAACTTGCAAGGAAAGTACATGAGTTGCTAGAGAAAGGGTTCATAAGGAAGAGCATTAGCCCTTGTGTTTTCCCTGCAGTATTGGCCCCAAAGAAAGAAGGTACATGGAGATTATGTATGGATTCAAGAGCCATAAACAAGATCACAATCAGGTATAACTTTCCTATGCCTCGGATAGAAGACTTGATGTACTAGTTAGGAGGAGCCAAGTGCTATTCCAAGGTGGATTTGAATAGCGGCTACCATCAAATCAGGATAAGAGAGGGAGATGAGTTGAAGACAACCTTCAAAACAAATGAAGGACTTTATGAGTGGCTAGTTATGCCATTTGGCCTCTGAAATGCTCCTAGTACATTCATGAGACTCATGAATGAAGTCTTGAAACCCTTTATCAATCATTTTGTTGTATATTTAGATGATATACTAATTTTTAGAAAGAATAGAGATGAACATCTAATACATTTGGATTTGGTGTTGAAAAGGTTGAATGAAGAGCAGTTGAAGATCAATTTGGAAAAATGTCTCTTCTTGCAAGAGGAGTTAGTGTTTCTTTGTTTTTTGATCTCCGAGAGCAGCCTCAAGATGGATCCATCCAAGGTGGAAGAAATCCTCAATTGTCCTACACCTAGAAATGCAAGTGAGGTAAAGAGTTTTCATGGTATTGTAAGCTTCTATAGGAAGTTTATTAAGTATTTTAGTGGTGTATGTGCACCTATGATCAACACTATAAAGGGAGGTAGAAAATGTTAGTTTGTATGGACTAGTGAAGCAGATAAGTCCTTTGAGTATTTGAAAAGAAGGGTAGCAGAACAACCTATAATGGTTCTACCTAATTTCCATAAGGTCTTCACCAAAAAATGTGATGGAAGTAATAAGGCAATAGGAGGAGTCTTGAGTCAAAAAGGTAGACCAGTATCCTTCTTTAGTGAAAAATTAAATGAAGCCAAACAAAAGTATTCAACCTATGACTTGGAGATGTATGCAATGGTCTAGTCTTTGAGAAAATGGAGGCATTATTTATTGCCAAAGGAGTTTATAGTCTATACTAATAACCATGCTCTGAGATTTCTGAATAGACATGACACGTTGAACCACCAGCATATGAAGTGGATGGAATACCTTCAAGCATTCACTTTCACCATCAAGCACAAGAAAGGAGTGGAAAATAAGGTGGTTGATGCCCTTAGCAGGAGGAACTTGATAGTGAAGGAGGTTTAGTTGAAGAGCATAGGAGTCAGTTCCATGAAGGATATGTACCAAGGGGATGAGGACTTTAAAGAAGCATACCAACTGTGCAAGGAAATGGGTGACAAGTACCACAAGGAGTTCTCAGACTTCATTTTGCAGGAAGGTCTACTTTTCAAAAGAAGCCAACTTTGCATCACTAAAGGCTCCATGAGAGAAAACATTGTGAAAGAGAAGCATTGTGGGGGATTGGGAGGTCATTTTGGGATAGATAAGACCCTTGAATTGGTTAGAAGATTCTACTTCTGGCCTAGGATGCAGACGGTTATCAGAAAGTATGTTGAAGGGTGTATGATTTGTCAAAGGGCCAAGGGTAATAGTTCAAATGCAGGTTTGTATACCCCTTTGCGCATACCAAACAAGCCATGGGATTCTATCAGTATGGAATTTGTATTAGGACTCCCAAACACCAAACAGGGTTATGACAACATCTATGTAGTTGTTGACAGGTTTTCATAAATGGCTCACTTCCTACCTTGTAAAACCACACATGATGCATCTCACATAGCAGGTATATTATTCAAAGAGGTTTGAAGGTTACATGGTTTGCCACTATCAATCATCTCAGATAGAGATTCTAAGTTTACTAGGATTTTTAGCAAACCCTTTGGAGAAGGTTGGGTACCAATCTGTCCTTTACCTCATCTTGTCATCCCCAATTTGATGGGCAGATCGAGGTCATCAATAGGTCACATGGAAACCTATTAAGGTGTCTAACCAAGGATCAAGGAGCTACATGGGATTCAATACTTGCTCAAGAAAAATTTGCTTATAATGACTTAGTGAATAGGAGCATTGGTCACAGTCCCTTTGAAATAGTGTATGGGTCACACCCTAGAGGTGTATTGGAGTTGAGAGATGTGAAGGATTTGGAAAGAAGAAGTGCACAAGAAGAAGACTCTGTAGAAGTGGTGAGAGACATACACCAACAAGTAAAGGATAGGTTGGAACAAACCTCAGACAAATACAAGCATGCAATAGATAGAAAAATAAAAATGATTTGCAGTTTAAGGTTGGAGATATGGTGATGATTCATCTCAAGAACGAGAGACTCCCTAAGGAGAAATACACCAAGATGATGATGAAGAAGATAGGTCCTTTCAAGATCATTCAAAAGTGTGAAAAAAATTCCTACAAGGTTGATCTATTTTTGGACATTGGTCTCTCTAACACTTTCAATGTTATATATATATGCATATAAATGTCTTGCTACCGATGTGTGTGATGCAGGTCAAAATGACTCCAACAGGGAAGAGATGTTACAAGACCTTTCTAACCAACCTAAGCTTGAATTTGAGTATGTACTTGACAAGAGGGTGAGTAATAAAATAAGGATTCATACCTACTAAGAGTACCTAGTCCAATAGAAGGACAAACCCTTAGAAGATGCAGCCTGGATGACAGAGCATGCCTTGGAGAGAATTGGATGCAAGGTTCCAGATCTGCCAACTTAAGAGCCTTGAGTTTTTTCTAGCCTCGGGAGTATGGTGTAGGGAACCCTCTTGGTTCCATTTGATGTTTGAGTGCTATATAGGTCTTAGATCTTAGGATGGTGTGTTGGATCAATTTGGATCCTCTTGATGTAATAAGGAACCCATTTGTAAGGACAATTGACTCTAAGGTCATTTATAAACCTAGAGACCAAATTAGGCCATGGGGTTCATGAAGTGTAAGAAGAATGTTGATAGGTTAATTTGAGTATTTTTAGGCCTAGGATAGGTCTAAAAAGTCCATTGGGGACTTTGGCACATCAAAAGTGTCAAATAGGCAAAGTTGTAAAAAGTTGCTAAGCAACATTTCCATCGGTTGTGGAAAAGAGGTTCCAACGGCCATAACCATTTGAAAACTATTATTTCCATTGGAGGAAGGCCTATTTAGGCCTTTGATATCATCCATTTTTGTGTGGGATGATGTGTATGAAGATTTGGTGGATTGGTAATAAGAAAAACTTAGATTTTACCCAATTATTATTGTTTTTCGTACAATACGGTCTGACAAAGGATTTGATTGAATGAAACTTTGAAGTGATTGCATTGTGGTGTGAATCCAGGTTCTAATACAAGTGGTCTAACTCCATTTGGCATAGTTTGGAGGGATTTGTGATCAGTTTACTAAAAAACTATCATTCAAAACCCTGGTTCATAGGGTTTCAACCAAGATGTGGCCCTAACTTGCAAATTCCATGCTCAAATTCCATGGCCTTTTGGAAAATGAAAGTTAGGGGAGTTTACATTAAGATTCCAAAAGGGTGGAATCAGGGAGTGAGGGTTGGTGTGGTTACCACTGAAACCTAGGCTAAACAAGACAATGTGTTTAGTCTAGACTACAAGGAGGAAAGAGAAAACAATCACCAAGGGAGTATATGGAGACTGATTTGATGGTGGATTTTGTCCATTAGTGGATAGGGGAACATGTCAAATTGTTGAGTTTAGTTTTGCAACCCCATTCTCAAGTAGTTGCTTTGGAAAACAAGCCTAATTAGGCCTATTAGGTCCATGTCCACAGTAGGTACCTAGGGGTGCTAGAGTAGAGTCAAACCTCAGACTCTTGAGGTTGGGTGTTGATGGTATGATGAAATAATAAGTATCCGATAGATTATTGAGAGGGGGGATGAATCAGTAACTAGAAAAACTGATACAAACTTCCCAAACTCAAACTCAAACATGCAAAGTAATCTTATCAATGAAATACCACTGTCAAGATCAATACTCATAAGAATACAGGGTGACTGTTACAATAACTATTATATATATGTATATACATGTTGGTAATCAGATTTGTCACTGCGATCGTTTATCTGAAACTAACCCTGTTTTCCTGATGAGCAGTGACAAAAGTTCCAATAGTTGGAGAGATAGGAGTAAAACCACAATCTTCCTCTGTGTTTGAGAGGGATAGCTCCCTCGTATGATAGGGGTATTTAGGATTTTTGTGTACTTTTAACTTGAAAGTACATAAAGGAGAAAACACAAAAGTAGAGAAATCAGACTAACAGGAACCCCAATGATAGACATACGAAAACCAACTAAGATTCCACAACTGATAATGATTACAAATGGGGTTTGAGCACAAAATAAGTGTTGATATACAATGATGAAGAAATAAAGATAACAAATCTTGACATATAGAAATAGAAGTTATCTTGACACATCTAACTCAAGATACCAGAAAGTGATTGTGTTTCATTACATCAATTGCATATATTGTTGATAATTCACATGAGCACAAAAAATAAATACTAATTTAACATACGAAAAATCACTAATGAAAACTTAGAAGAACATAAAGAACACACAAAATTGAAATCATTCTTTATTGTCTTTGTGAGATTATACAATCTCATAAACCTCTTTGTACATAGTGTAAAATCAAAATTCATTACAAGACTCTCTGACAATTTCTGCATAGTTTTCCCTCTATCCAAAGTCCCCCATACATTACAAATAGCCTTGTATTTATAGGCTTTCCCCTGATAACTAGCTAGTAACCACCCGATAACTACCTAGAGATAACTACCTCTGCAAATTTGAGAAAATAAAAAATAAGCTTCATTACCTTGACTTTTCTCAAATTTTACACATGAAGTTTATTTTCCAATTTTATTGCAAATATTTGACATAAGTCACTTTTACCCCAAAGATACTTGAAAACCCCCAATTTCAATGAAATGTCAAATTTGGCTTTCTAAGATACTTGTTCACTCTATCTACTTCATCTATGACACCTTTTGAAAATATTTCTGATAGTAAGCATTGTTGTTCCTTGAGACGATATCACTATGAGTGATTTTGTGGAAAATTTTGACTCTCCAAAATTTCACTAGCTTGGAAGTTTTCGGAACATTACATTAAATCCATTATGGTGCTCTGCAATGCAAAGTTATTCATTGATGGGGATTACTAATACTTTGACCTTTGAACCAACCTTCTGGATTTCCCTTGCATGAGTTTTATTTTCTTAGTTTTTAATATCATCTATCTAAATACCAAATGCAATGAGATGGGCACAAACCACTTCTTGAATTTTTGCAGAACCTTCACCAACTCATCCACTAAATATCAATGCATTTGCATTTCTTGTATTAGATGCTTCTAAGACATTCCTCATGTCTTTTTCACCACAAATTCCATGCAATCCACTTTCATTATTTAATACATAATCAATTTGATTGGCACTCAAATTTGTCTTCTTTTTTTTTTTTTTTTTTTTTGAGAAGCCAATATCTGACAAATAGCAGGATCAATGTCACCACATCATGTTGCCATAGAAATCCCTTCTAATGGGGTTACACCCATGGTTGTATCTATGCACTTCCCATTCTTGATTGTTTCTATGCTAGCTCCAGCACCAAGATGAAATGCAATTGCATGAACATTTTCTTTTGCCTGCTGTAGATATGTTGTTTCTCGATCTAGGAGGAACTGATAGCTTGTTCCATGAAATTCATAACATCTTAAGCCAATATTTTCATAGAAAGTATAAGGAATAGCACCACAGATGTATGCATAAGAAGGGATTGTTGAATGAAAGTCAGTATCAAACTTAACAACTTGAGGACACTAGAACAACTCTTCTACTACTCGGATGCCCTCAAGATTTGGATAGGTGTGTAGGGGAGCCAATTGCTACAACATTACCTTTGGCAATACATACTATAGAATTTTCCATATTAAAAAGGGCATACCTGTTCTAAAACCTATTATTTTTATTACCATTGCCTTGCACGAGATGATATTCAAACCTTCATGTGCCTACTTTGTACTTCCATGATTTGCATTTTACAACCACGGTGATTCTATCAAACAATTTGTATCTTAACCATGCATTTGCAATTGACAGTTATGTCTACCAATCATCTTGCACCTTTATTATGCTTCACAATTTGTAGCTATGTCTTCTAGAGTAGTTGCACTGTTACAAAGCAATTAACGACTTTATCATGTGTGTATGGTTTACAATCATGAATTCCAAAGCAAGTGCAATGACAACATCTGGCGAAATCTCTCTATTTTTTATACTTTGATGAATGTCCATTTTCTGATTGAAATCTCCCATTTAAAGTTGTGGAATTTGGCCTTATGCTCTACCTTTATGCTCGTTACTTAACTCTATTATTGGACTACCTCCCTTTCTAAAACTTTTGGCAAAATCTGGAACACTTTCTCTGATCGACTTTCAATGGAAGGGGCATAAAATATGCCAAGTTTTCTTCTTGGATAGCACTTCTAATGATTGGGTATAGTAATGGAAATCATATTTTGTGCAATGTAATGTATAGGGCAGGCTCCCTATAATCTAATGATATGCCTGTCTTGCCATCATAGTGGTAGTAGCGCTAGCCATAGTGGTCTGCTAATTGCACTTGCTTGATAATTTCTATAGTGTTTACAATAGTTGCATTGTAAGGTGGCATTTATCAAATGTGTTCTGTCAAACAATCATCATGTATGCCTTATATCAAGTAGTTCACATGCATTATCTATAGCTCACCAATCTTCTTTTTCCATACTTTCACAATTTGCCTATGCATTCTATCAAGAACCATGTCCAGTGTTGATGTTATTTATTATACCCCCGACATCCACGACATGCATATCAATATTATAAAGAATTAACAACATGGAGTTTGTCTTTACAACCACCAATTGCAGCTCATATATATCCTGTAATCAAACCTCATGGTAGGCGATATTCTAAGGTTTAGCAGTCACATCTTCCAGAGCAATTGCAACTACAACATCGATGAAATCCCTCTATCTTCATAAGATCTTGACTTTGTATAGATGAAATGGAAGGTAGACAAACTTGCATTGCAGATTTTCATTATTACTCATATTGTCATTGCTTACAAAAAGCCATGAGACTGCATTTCATTTGTACATTTTCTTTTAACTCTTATGGAGAATGTTAAGAATTCTTGAAAACGTAGTATTTCTAACCTTTTTATACAAAGTGGGTCCACACAAGGTTAGGAAATAAGGTTAGAGATGCTCCATTTTGGAGAATTCTTAACCTTTTTCTTTTTGAGGTTATGAATATGGGTTAAAAATGCTCGAAAATGGCATCTTTAACCATTTCTTTCAAAGATGATGATCTCGACCTCCAAAAACCATTGACTACAAAGGAGAATAAAGGAGAAATGAAAATGATGTTTTTAGACAACTTTTCCCTCAAATGACCACAATATTAAAATAATTTAAAATATTAAATTATCTTTTAAAAAATAATTTAAATATTTTAAATTTAATGCCCGAACTTAGGAAAGACGACCATATCTTCCAAACGTTAGGGAGTTAGGCTCTAAATTTTAAAACACATGTTGATGGTAGGGAAACGAGCCAACATCATCATTTATTCCTTATAAAAATACCTAGGATGAGATATTTTAATCCTTTTTGGGTGAGGGACATAAAAATTTGAAAGTTTAATATATGATAAACTATGAACTGGGTTCAGGTAAAAATTAGTCACATGACACAAAATGATTCTTAGAACATGTCTATCAAATTATTTTCCTCAATTCTAGGTAATTTTCAAATCTCATCCATTTTTGACATTTTGACTAATAATGACCTTGGATCACATGCTCATTCGTTACACATAGATGCACATTTGTGTCTTCATTCACCATTGGGACCAATTTGAAGTTCAAATTTTGGGTATGTCAAATATGGGTCAACAATACATTAATATATATACATATATAAATATAAGTGCACATACATATACGTTTATATATACATGTCCTTTACATACCACACTTGGACGAGGTGCGTTCCTTGTTTAGGTTGTCTCCATTTTAAAAAAAGTAGCTACAACTTCAATCGACGGAGGAGGGTGGAGAACCATTCGAAGGGAATTGGGGTTCTACCGATTGAAATTAATTTATGTGTGACTGCTTGTTCGAAAACCAGAAATCTACACACACACATATATATAATATAGTATATGCATATATATATATGTGTGTGCATATTCATATATATCTATACATAATCTACATTGCACGTAAAACAAAATAATAGTTACAATAATTAAAATGCATGTGATCAATACCCTGAAACTAGAAATATGCACACATATATATGTATATGTATATCTATGTGTGTGTGTTCATACACACAGACATATATATGGCGATTTATATATATACATATACACATGTATATATACATGTGTATATGTATATATGTATATATATGTATATGCAAACATATATATATATACACACACACACACAGATATATATATACACACATATGTGTGTGTATGTGTGTGTGTGTATGTACATGTGTTTAGCTATCAAAACTAAAAATCCCCCTCATACCATTGGTAAGTGTTATTTGTGAGGAACCGGTTCTTACTGAGAGGGGGTTGTGAATCAGTAATAACAATAAACTTTAAACCTTTAACAACCACAACAAATTTCTTTCAAAACAACTCATAAACAATACCGGTAATAACTAAAATCATATTGCTTATCAGATTTATCAAATTGTTCTTCTAAATGTTCATCAACATGCATGTAATAGAAAGATAACAGCTCAACACATGAACACCATGATTTTCATGTGGAAACCCAAATGGGAAAAACTATGGTAGAAACTGGTACCCACAAGATTTGTGCACTCTTTCGGAATGCACCCTACTCGGAGCCTAGCCTAGTTAGGAGTAGACCCTATTAGGAGTCCCCCGGTTAAGGGATTTACCTTGGCCCTGTTAGGATCTTTACTCTATTAGGAGTAACCTTGTGAAAGGATTTAGAACCCAAGCTAATGAGTCACCCGGTGAAGGAATTTATACAATCAGGCCTGTCAGGACCTACCTGGTTAAGGGATTTTGAGTCTGCTGCAACATTTAGAGAACAACATATGTATCATCTAAAAATAGCACTCTCTACTTGCTTGTACATATCCTTGTCTGTTCCAATTGAATTTTGTCTTCCAGATACACACACTGGTTCACCCAAACACTCTTCCTTTGATTACTAACACAATAAATCATCACAGACTTACCGTAAATAGACTTTACAATTTAGTTGGTTACAAAACCCTAACCTCATTATAAGATTTACATAATAGATCATCATAGATTTTTACAAGTCATTACATATCATCATATGGATTATTACAATCAATTACAGATATTGAATGACCATTTCACATTGATCTGATACACTTTCAAACCATTAGCTCATTCTACTAAGCACTTCGTTCATTCCTAAGAAATTTAGTCTTTGAATGTACCAAAAAAACATCTTATTACTTCACACAGATTCAACCATGTCATCACCATCTTACAAACATAATGTAATACATCGTCAAACTCAAAATTATTATCAATTATAAGATTTGAATACCGGTTTTTAAACCCCACTAAAACCTACAAAAAATTCATTAGTCAATCATAAACATAAGTTTTGGTAGCCAAAACATGATGCGGTTTCGGTCATATCCTCATTACAATGTTACAAACACATATTCCAAACTGCAACACCAAATTCTTCATCAATCTCTAGATCCAATTACTAAACCATAACATAGTTTCACATTTACCAGTTAAAGTGCTATTTGCCAGTTAACTGTCAAATCCATTTCATAGCTTTCTAGTCAATCATAGATGACTTAGATAACATGATAGACCAATATAACCATAGTTACCATCAATGACAACACAAACTGATTATCAAGTCATAAAACAACATCTCAACTATATCACCACCAACAGTCCTTATACCGGTTCATCAATATCATCAATAGTTATGCCAATATGCCAACAATTAGAACCCAAGTAAGATTGGTTCCTTCCATATCACCTTTACCATTACACTTCCTAATTTATAACATACTTGATTGATTTTTGTCAAATATGCATTTGGTGTGCAACAATCTGATTTGAAGAAAACCAAAAGAAAAGAAAAAAACAAGATTTATTATGAACAACATAGATAAGAATTGTCAAGAAAACGACGGCTCCAATAAGAAAGTAAAAAAATGGCCTCCAATTATTTACAACAATTCTAGGTCTTGGGTGCGATAGAGTTCGGAACAACCTATTACAAATGAAGCAATATTGGGTTTGCAACAAATGTCAAACACTATATTTACAGCTAGCCTAGTACCTAGTCTTTTCCCATCTCTTGAGTATGGCCAAACATTGGCTACTTTACGAAGAATGATTGATAGCTTGTCAAACCTGCAGACATGTTCTATTTGTAAAGAGAAGTACATTGGTATGGTGGTAAAATTGAATGACCTCATGTTATTTGATCAAGATGCTATGGTGAAAAAGGAATTCATCTATTCTCCTTGGCAAACAATATGGATCCTGGTGAACAACATTTTGTTTTAAAAAGGCTCTCACAAGTAGAAGAAATGATTATAGCAAGGGTTGCACCTATCTTGCAAGTTAACCATGCAAGAGGAGGTCAATACAAGTACACATGACACACTATTAATTTCCCATGGGACATTTCACAGATTGCAAGATGTTATGGATGCACTGAATTATAAAATTCACCATGATCAATACTACAATGATGTTGTCATAGATTTTGATGCAGCAAACTTATTACCAGAAACAACCATTGATATATCACATTTGTTGTATAGTTTAGAACAAAATCTCAACCGAACTATGCTAGCAACTGAAGAAAGTGCAGTCATTGATACTGAGTCAGAAATGGAGACTGCATCATCATTTATTCCTAAGCTCCCATGTTGAATCCATGAACTTGATGCCATTAAAAAAATGTTGCACCTAGATAGTGATGGCAACAATATAATAGCTTGGGCTGAAATAACTTTGTCACCAATTAATGAATACAACACTGAAGGCTTGTTTAGTGTTTCTTTTCCAACATCATTTCCAAATGGATGTGCATTGTCGCTTCAACCACAAACAAAACATGTTCATTTGCATGAATATGCTTTACACTTAATTAGATACAATGACCAAAGATCTGGACATTATGTAAGATTCGGGTATTATCTTTACAATCTCATTATGAGGCATCGATCACAACAAACAACTACTATTTTCATAAGAACTAATTTGGAAGACTCTTCTCCAACTAATTTGCAAGCTTTGCAGCAGTGTTTACAAGACACACCCATTGATCAATTGCCAAACCAGTTAATATAGTTTGCAACATCCTTACACAACATGTGGGCATATTGGAATAAATCTTATAGAGACCTCACTATGATGATCTACCAACTGGGAACACCGATGTTGTTTTTCACATTGATTTTTGCTGATACTAAATGGTCAGACCTACATAGATTATTCTTGAATAATTATGACCCACTATTACAACCAACAAGAAAATAGTTTGTTGAAAATATTGTTCACAATCCACATATTACATCATTACACTTACGTTATAGATTTAGAATATTTCATGAAGTTATTCAAAATATTCTAAATTGAAAGGACCATTGGTATTGGTATGAATTACAGCATCGTGGTTCAGAACACATACATGGGTTTTTATGCTTTCCTGATGTACCTAATATGGACAAGATAGACTAGAATAACAATGATGAAGTCTATTCAACAGAACTATTTTTTGATAAATATGTTACGTCTTGGAATCCCTGAAGCATAGCCGAGAGAGAAAATAGAGTATATTTGCCTTCCATGTCTGACCCATGTCTAGCTAATACAACCTAGATTTTATCTATGCATTAGATTACAAAGAGCTGGTAAATGTTGTCCAACGACATACGAAATGTACAAAATATACTAGCTTAAAAAAAAAGGGGACCAAGTTGCAATGCCACTACAAAGCACCATGGTCTGAACAACAATCACAATATTGATGCTTGATAATGACCATAACCCATGTTATCAACCAACAAGAAATGACAATCGTCTAAATATTCATAGTCCTTTTATGCTTGCCCTATGGCAGGCAAATGTTGATTGCCAACTTGTTTGTTCAAAAAACATTGTCCTTCAATACATCTCCAAATATGCTTCTAGGTTAGAAAGGAAATCAAAGAGCTATTGTGACATGCTAAAAAACATAGTTGCTGGAACTAACACTAAAGATACCATTTTATTGGCATATCAAAAATTTATGATGGGGATAATTGTTGATCACGACATTACCACACAAGAGACTTACCATATGTTGCAAAGCTACCATTAATAAGTTGTAGCCGTAGTTTTATTTCACTAAATCTTGGTAAAAAAGTTTTGCAATGTGTTGCAAATTCAAGTGATGATAGTGAACTTTCTATCTCATACATTTCAGCTTACACGGAAAGACCTATTAAAATGGAACAAATATCCCTAATAGAATGAGCACAAAAAAATTCTTTTAATTGGTAGCATAAGAAAGACAAGTGGCAAAAACTGCAGAAACACACAATTATGAATGTCTACCCACAGTTCAAATTGCCACCAAATGAAGATGATGAGGATTTTGAAATATATTGTTGGTGTGAGTTGCTTCTATATAAACACTTTTGTGATATCCCTACAGATATAGGAACATCAAGGGAACATATAATTGCAAATTCAAAATTATTCAATGTCAATGCTTACTTACGATGGCATATAATTGGACTCAATGAACATTCCATAGCTCAAAGTAATGAAGACACTGACCATGATGACTCTGAAAGAACAAATAATTCTGACCTATATAAATGGGAATACCTGTCACAAATGGGCGCATCAAATAAATTTGACAAAATGACCTTGAAATATTCGGAAGGCATGATTATGATATTAACTGTTGAGACATGGACCAGCTAGGACTCGAACCTAGGACCTTCCATAACGCTGTTGGAGTGCTCTACCACTGAGCTACTGGCCCCTCTTGGACCAGTCCATCGTCGGTCCGGGTGTGGCTTATTTCCAACACCAACACCCCCCTTTAAGCCACACCTATCGTATGCTTGGGCTCCTAGCCTGGACCTGGCTCTGATACCATGTTGAGACATGGACCAGCTAGGACTCAAACCTAGGACCTTCCATAACGTTGTTGGAGTGCTCTACCACTGAGCTACTGGCCCCTCTTGGACCAGTCCATCGTCGGTCCGAGTGTGGCTTATTTCCAACACCAACATTAACCACAATTGAAACAACATTGTTCTTAATGACCAGCTTGATACTATTGCTGCCAACTTTATTGCCTCAAAAAAACTGGAATACCAGCCCACCCTTCGCGAAACATCATCTTTGTTGAATGCTACATACCAATTGGCAGCAAAGCAACAACTTTCACTTGACATTATTATTCATAATCATACAACTTTTAATAGAATAGATCCTTTGAAAATGATTATATATGGAACAATAGGATCTGGCAAATCATTTCTAATAGATTGCATTAGGAAAAAATAAACATTTATCCACATGTCAATGACAATTAATTTCTTTTACTAGCTCCAACTGGTGTTGCTACATATAATATACAAGGAAGTATAATCCATGCAGGCGTTCGAATCCCTATTAAAGACACGTGTCCTCTAACATGATATTATTTGTTGTTGTTTCAAGAATAATATAAACATTAAATATGCGTTCTAATAGATGAAATGAGTTTTTTGGGTCCTAAATTGATTTTAAAAATAGATACCAGATTACGCCAAGCATTCCCTCATAAACAACATGAACCATTTGGATGTATCTCTATAATTATTTTTGGTGATCTTGGCCAGCTCCCCCCTATAATGGACAAACCTTTGTATAGTTCTAATTGAATAGCTCTTACTCTATGACATTCTTTCACAATAGTAGTCACTTTAGATTCAACTTTTGATTAGCAAGGCACATCTGGAACTCAACAAAAATTTTGTATTGTGTTTAACAATATTAGAAATGTGTTACCATTAGAATCTGATTGGAAAATTCTTATGACTCAAGCGACCACAAAATTAACTATTGAAGAAAATAGAGAATTGACAAATTAGTACATCTTTTTGCAACCAATGCATCAACCAAGCTGCATAATAATAAAATGTTAAAATAATTAAACTTGCTAGTTGCTATAAGCCTTTCTCAAATTACAAAACAACCTAATATTGAGTTTGAAAATTATGAACAACTCCCATATGAGTTCCTCCTTTGTATAAATCAACAAGTAATGTTAATTGCCAATTTATTGATAGAAGTTGGTCTTGTAAATAGCTCATTAGACCGTATCAAATCAATTGTCTATGAATTGAATTCAAAACCTCCTGATTTGCCAATATATGTTGTTGTAGAGTTTCAAAATTACACTGGCCCAGCCTGGGATGTTGATAATCCAAAAGCTATTCCCATTTCTCTAATAACACGATGAAGTCGTACACAACTGCCCCTCACAATGGCTTGGGCTATTACTATCCACAAATCTCAAGGCCTGACATTGAATAGAACAACAATAGAAATTGGGAAATATGAAAATTAAGGACTCACATTCACATCTTTCTCGAGAGCCACATCACTTGAAGCTATATGAATTGAACTTACTTTTCCTTTTGAAAGGTATTCAAGATTGGGAAACAATGCTTATATTGCTTTAAGGAAAAAAGAGCAGGCCAGATTGGAAGTACTCTCAGATCAAACACTCAACTACCACTTGTGAAACATGCTCATGTTCGTAAAAAGTATAAATTCATTATCGAACTTTTCACTGCAGTTCATTTTTATTACGTCCTTCATTTACGACTACAATTATTTTCTCTGTAATGCATAATATACACAGATATCTTCTTAGCAATCGAGCATGCAGTCAGGTATGTTTCAGTTTTCAATTGATTATTGTTTCTACCAATATTGTTTTCTATGATTTTAATAGCTTTTTGACACTTATTTCTTTTTGTGCATATGAAGAAATAAACCACAATTGAAGAAACTATCTTGATGCCTATTTAAATTCCAATCTTCCTCAATTTACAAGGAAATTTGTTACTTGTATATCTCTTACTCCATGTTATTTGTTGTACACGCTAGATAATTACATGTCATGGAAATTTCTCTTTATTGCTTCTTAAATTGAATTAATTATTGTTGTTCACATCACTTTATTTTGTATTGCCACTTTTCAACATTATACTTGATTCAATGACTGCAACATCAATCATCCATTCCTCACTTTCTACCATATATTTACAGCTTTTTAAATTCTTTTTATTTTCACAATCAATACCATGATTGTCTACAATACACACCTTCAATAATCATCAAAAGTCTAGCTATCCAAACAACCACTTCGACGTCAGAAATGTCATACTTGTTGTTATTATCATCTTCAATGTTTCCTAAACTTTGGATGATTTTTATTTCTTTCATAAGTTAATTAATGCACCTACTTTCAGAAAGTAAATTAATTATAACAACAAGTACCCATTTTTCAGTTCTTAGCTTCTGTTTTATACACTTTCAATATACTCTTTACTTCAGCTTTCATAACAAAATTACATATATGTTTTCTCTTCAGTAGCGAAGCACATTTTTGTTATACAGACAACTACTTTGAACTGAAAAGTGTGGTACTTGTTTTTATTCTACTCTTGTTTTATCAATTGTTCTCTTACAAGTAAAAACAACCAAAAAATACTTAACACTTTTCATGACCTTTGTTTAGGAACATGTCTGTTCAACGCAAGCAAAAACAATCTTGTTTTAGCAACCATCAATGCTCAAAGAAAGCAAATTGACTTTCTTATCTAAACTCCCACTGTCAACTTTATGTATATATACATGTGTGTGTGTGTGTGTGTGTGTGTGTGCCTTTATGTCTCTATCGCATGAACCTTGCAAGCAATATAGTCATTCACACGAAATCTTGTCCTTATGCTTCATTCATTC